>NC_056739.1:1173352978-1173385478 GCF_019279795.1 Protopterus annectens | reverse complement strand
ATTGTGATGACAAGGTTTAGATCCCTGGAGTGTGTAGCTCTGAGGGATTGGGATTTCTTTAAGTGTAGCATGTCCAACAGCTCTGGGTTTGACATGGCCTTGTATGTTAAGCAGAGATTGCCTTTCCACACTTCACTGCCAGCATTTCTCTTCTTTTAAGTCCCCATGCTGCACGGTTCTTTCTCATCATGTTACAAAGTCTGTGTACTGCAAGTAAGTACCCTACTCTTGTTTTAGCTCCCCATAAATTTCCCTTAACATCAAACATTTCAAGAAATACATAATAAGAAATCCTTTCACATGTACATGTACCTTACAGATAACAACAATATGGTGTTGTGAGGGGGTGGGTGGGGGATTTGTACTTTTAGCGTGGAGGTCTCTGAAGCCTATCTGCTGGAGGAATTGCTACTTTTACTGGTAATCTACAAGTGTAGCACCTCGCAGGATGCACAGTAGCAAATCCCGCCCCAAACACTCATCCAAGCCGGACTAGGCAGCAGTTATTATTACAGACTTACAGAACTGGCGTAACTCCAACAACACTCTGAATTAAGAAATTCATCAACCATTTGCTATAAAAAACTGCAACAAGACTCTCCCCCAGATTCTTAAAAACCTGCACGGAGTGCAAGATGAGTGCAGTAGCTCACGCAGGCAATATGTCTGCCGTGCAATCCAGGAATAGCCGGCAGGGGCGTGCATGACAGCTCCAGCACTAATCTTGCACGGACTAAGCCCTGGTATGCAAATCACCTTATTTGCTGGAGAAATCCATGCAAATTAGGTGATATTGCAATCCAGGAAGCTTGCAATAGCCCGTGCAAAACAAATACAATCTGCAGAAATGTACTCGGTTACTAACCGAGTACATTTCTGCATATTCCAAAATGGAGCTATGACAGCTCCAAAGAAAGGCTGCATATTATTGAGTAAGCATGCCAGTGGTCAAGTAGAAGGCCATTGGCATTGCAAACTGTTTAAAAAATTAATAAAACAACTTTAATTTTTTTTCGCTGATCTCGGCTGTTTAAGCATAGGGCAGCGGCACTCAAATGGGATCGGGGGGAAAATAAAATAAACTGAAAATGACCATTCAAACAAAAATCAGTATTCTGCCATGCAAGTCAATGGCAGGCAAAAGACAACTTGGCCAGTGAATAGTGGTTGCTAAGGGGGGAGGCTCAGTGTGGGAAATGTAACTATGCATTAGTAGGCAATCCTATGCAAATGAGGGAAAGGTTAGTGAATCCCAGATTTTCCCAGGGTGTGAGGCAGGTCCCAAGAGTGTAAGACTATAAATAGCTGGGTGCAAGACCAGGATATAGGTGACATCATGGGGTGGTGTCAGGCATACTGTAAGCGGATTGGAGACCTGTGGCTCGAGATTGCTCCTAGGTTAGCAGAGCTAAGCCAGGGGTGTGTCTAAACCTGCCTAGCACACTTTACAAAGTGTAAGCGGGTGTGCGTGCCACACACCAGGTCCTGCAAGAAGAAAAAGGAAGTTAAATCAGTAAAAAACAGCTCTGTGCACATATGAGCACTCTGTTTGTGCAGCGCGCACATGGGCTTAAACAGGGAGGCAATGGGAAGGGAAAGCAGCAGTAGGAAGGTAATCAAGGAGAACTAGCTTAGCTGACATGTGAAATTAATCAGAATCAGCCAGTTACACAGGCAGCAGACCAGCCCAGCCCAGCACACCACTATAAACTATGCAAACATCTTTCCCCCTTGTTTTTCCCCAAAACCCTGCACCACCAGTGTATACAGATGGGGAAATTTTACAAAATGAAAGCAAGAAAAAAAATATTAGGGGTTGCTTTTGCTTTCATAAACCAGCATGTGCAAGAGGCTGAGAGTGGTGAGGATGTGAATGTTGCTGAGCAATCCACAGTGAGGAGACGGAGAAGAGTGTACAGTCCCAAGGTAACCTACCAAGGGCTACATGAGCTGGAGATAGTAGAGCACTGTAGGGTGGACAGGGACCTCCTACAGCAAATTGTTGAGCTGTGCTGGCCAGGCCTCACACACAGAACTAACAGAGGGGAACCCATCCCAGTGGATACCAAGGTATGTGTAGGTCTAAGAATACTAGCTACAGGTACCTTCCAAAGGCCAACTGGGGATATGATGGGGATTTTACAGGCATCAGCATCCAGAGTACTCCACCAGTTCCTGGATGCAATGTCAGCACATGTCGGTGAGCATGTATATTCCCCCATCACCCATGAGGCATTGGCCAGCAATATGCATCTCTTCCACCAGATAGCAGAATACCCTGAGGTAGTGGGAGCAATATACTGCACGTACATATGCATTAAAGCTCCACCAGGTGAGCAGGGTATGGTCTACATCAACCACAAGGGCTTCCCCTCCATCAACTGCCAGGTCGTGTGCGATGTCCAAAGCATAATAATGAATGTGTGTGCTGGCTGCCTTGGAAGCTACCAAGATTCCCACATCTGGCATCTGACACAGCTGTACCTGATATTTGCCATTGGGGACATCCTACATGGTCACCTAGTGGGGGATGCTAGATACGCACTGGAGCCATGGCTGATGACACCCATCAGAAATGCACACACACCCGAACAAGAACTCCATAATGACGCACATGCACAAACACAAATCATAATAGAGAGTGTATTTGGGATGCTCAAGTCATGGTTCTGGTGCCTGGACACAGCCGGTGGTGCTTTGCAGTACTCACCAACTACATGTACCCAAATTGTCCTTGTATGTGTCATGCTACACAATATGATTAGGTTCATAGGTTCATAGGTTCATACTAGGCTATCTGCCCTAGGGCATTTATAAGCCTAGCCAGAATGTGTTTGGCTTTCGCCACCCATTTTAAATTAATTTTGCTATGCCCTTTTTCGAGGTTAGTATACTGTGCCTCTGTCTAACAGTGACACAGAAGTGATACCCGGGTTAAACCTACGATCTCCCATCCACTCATCAAGATTCCACTTGAAGACAGTCAATGAGGGACTCTGCCTAACCTGGACTGGGATTTTATTCCAGAGTGAAGGGAGCCTCTGGGTTATGAATCTGTCCCTCCAGCATGTCCTATTTATTTCAGTGCTGAGGTTCAAGTCTCTCGAGCGCGTAGCTCGATGGGATTTGGATTTTCTGAGGTGCAGCATGTCCATTAATTCCAGGTTGGACATGGCTTTATACGTCAGGCACAGATTGCCCCTGAACAGACAGTATGCCACTGAGTAGAGCTGGAGTTTCTTTAACCGGGCACCATATGGCATCTGACTGAGCCCTTTGATCCTCTTGGTGAGGTACTTTTGGGGTCTTTCCAGTTGCTGCAGGTGTCTGGTAAGGTACATCCCAAAAGGGGCATTGTACTCAATTATGGGCCTGATGAGGGATGAGTAAAGAGGCACGATGACCTCCCCTGATCTAGATGTGAATCCCTTCATGATTAGGTGGGCTATATAAAATATTTTTCTAACCACTTTGGCCACGTGGTTGTCAAATGAGAGACTGCTATCAACTTGGGTCCCCAGGTCCCTAATTACTTCTTCTGTACTTAATGGATTACCACCTATGTGGTAATTTGTGGGCACTTTGTTTTTGCCAAAGGGGATGACTATACACTTTTTGGTGTTTAGCTTGAGGCCATGGCTCTGGCACCAGTTGTCTGTTTCTATGAGGCCCTTTTGGAGGATGCTTGTGTCGGTTGGAGAGTCTATTATGGCACCCAGTTTGCAGTCATCTGTGAACTTGGTCAGCCACAGTCCTTCTGTGTTGGCCTGTACCTCCGAGAAATATATACCAAATAAGAGAGGTCCCAGGACTGAGCCTTGTGGGACGCCACTTGTAACTGGTTTGGACTCTGACATGGCTCCAGCAATTCTAACCATGTGGGTTCTGTCCTTGAGCCAGTTTGCAACCCATCTAGTGACATAGGGGTTTATATTTAAGCTGGTGAGCTTATCTATAATGCCCGAGTGGGGTATTGTATCGAAGGCTTTTGCGAGGTCCAGGTATGCTCTGTGGACCACCTTCCCCTCATCAATGGCCTTGGTGACTGTTTTAAAGAAATCAACCAGGTTTAAGAGGCAGGATCTGCCCTTAACAAAGCCTAACTGGGTAGGATCCAGTGTCTGTAGGTCCCCAATATCTTTATTTATGAGGTCCATGATGATCCTTTCCATAGCTTTGCAGACCAAGCTAGTCAGGCTTATGTGGCGATAGTTTCCAGGATCCGTTGAGGCACCACCTTTGTGGAGAGGGACCACTGTCGCTGTAGGCCACTCTTTGGGTACATATCCTGTAGTAAGGCTGAGATTGAACAGTAGTTTTATGTTTGGGTTTAGCTCTTCTTCGAGTTCATGTAGGACGCAGCCCGGGACACCGGCTGGTCCCATTGATGCTGTGTGTTTTGCTTTGGAGAGGGCGGCTCTTACCTGAGCATCTGAAATGTCAAGGGGGCAGCACTCTGCTGAGATAGTTATTTGCCCTTTTGGTGGGGGGGGGGAGTTTGAGCTGAACCTGTCAGCTAGGATGTTGGCAATGTCTGTGGGTTTGGTGTATTTTTTGTCATTTTGGACTAATTCTGAGCATATCTGGGAATTCCCACCCAGGTTCCTAACATAACTAAAGAAAGCCTTGTGATTATCCTTAGTGTCCTGTGCAATTTTTCTCTCGATGCTGGCCTTAGATGATTTTATGAGTGCCCATAGTTTTTTGCTAATACTGATCAGAGATGCCTTCCCTTTTTGGGATTTTTCTCTATCATTTAGTAGCTTCCTCCTTCTATTGTATAGTTTGTTTATGGCTGGGGTCCACCAGACAGAATGTCTGCCTTTGGAGGATTGGGTCTTGGTTTTATTTGGGATTGCATGATCCATGCATTCCTGAAGGTGTTCATAGAATGCATTTATAAAGGATTCTGTGGTCTGGGCCGTATTTTCCACAGGCCCGGGGGCTTTGAAGGATTCCACCTCGGTTTTGAGGAGTGTGTTTTTCACTGTGGTGTTCTGGGCAGGAGGTGGGGTCAGGATGTGAATATCCAGTGAGATTAGTTTATGGTCTGATCTTACCAGTGAGGGATACACTTCTGGTCTGGAGCAAAGAGTCCCCATGTTGGTGATGATCAGGTCCAGTATGTTTTCCCCTCTTGTGGGAGTGGTAACAAGCTGTTCCATAGCATTTGAGTTTATAAATTCTAGGAACCTTTGGGCTAGGGTGTTGGAGCTAGAGTAATGCTCCCAGTCTATGTTTGGGTAGTTGAAGTTGCCCAATATAATGGTGTTTGGAGAGACCTTCATATTTTCCAGTGTTCTCAGGAATGCTGAGTGGGGTTCCTGGGTTTGGGAGGATGGAATGTAGCAGGCTATAAACTGGAAGGCAGTTGTACCCACTGTTAGTTGCACATGGATAGTCTCTGATGCTTCGTGTTGTGCCACCAACCTGGAGGTGTGGGTATCTTTGACGAATATTGATACTCCCCCTCCTTTTGTGGTTCGGTCCAAGTTTTGGGGCCGAAAAGCATGGTATGAGGTATAACCTGGTAGTGCTGGGGTGCTCTCGGGAGCCTTGAACCAGGTTTCTGTTACTGCACAGATATCGATGTTCTCCATGCTAAGGAGAGTTTCGAGTGCATGCATCTTGAGGTTTAGACTTCTGGCGTTGAGTAGCATTACTCTTAGTTTCTTATCCCTTGCGATACCTATGGAGGTGGGTTTGTCTTTTGAGCCTTGCCTAAAAAAGGCACTATGGGGGTAGCAAGAGCCTTTGCCAATATCTGAAAGCCCAGGGGTGACAGGTGCAAGCCATCCCTAGCGAAGCATCGTGGCTTGTTGAGCATGTCATCCCAGGCTGACAGGCAATGGATCCCCTTTGAATGACACCAATACTTAAGCCAATTGTTGAAATTGATCATCTTGTCTTCATATTGTGGCATCATTCTTGGTGAGGGTAAGATGCTACTCAAGGTCATGGTCATACCAGCCTGGGCCACATGCTCAGGGAGCTTCTCTATGTCTCTTTTCATGTAGTGCAACGAGGTACATCTCAGGTCATTCACACCAGCATGGACAATGATTGAGTCATATTTGTACTTGCCTTGGAGTGACCTGATTGCTTGTGTTATGTGGCGGATCCTAGCGCCCGACAGGCAGCTCACCATGACCTTCTCCTTGTTCAGCCTGGTGAGCGGGACGTCAGTGTGCCTGAGGATAGAGTCACCTATTACAAGTGTATCAGGTGTGTTGTTTAGCCTTAAGGGCTGTGACTGTTCGGCACACTGGCTTTGTGAGCTATGTGTTGCATGTGTTTTGTTTTGGGGTAGCGGTTGCTTGGGTGTCTGCTTTGGAGGTCTCTGCTGCTTAGGCAGATTTTTATTTAGAGCCTCCAGTATGTTTTGTGTGTTTATGTGTTTGGTTTGCTGTCGTGGTAGGTCTATGTGAGACTGGAATTGTAGCGAGTGTGGTTTCCTTCTCCTCCTGACTGGTTATGCCAGTACTGAGTTGAGAGAGCTTAGCCTCCAGTTTGGCTATATGGATGCATCTCTCACATGTGTTGGAATTTGTTGGGAGGAGGAGAGGGTTGTCTGTGTACATGAGGCAGTTGTAACATTGCCTCAAGATTCCCAGATTCACCAGCTGGACCGGAGAGGAGATTGACAACTGACCTTTGGACATGCTAGAATAGTATTGGGAATTCCTTTATAATTGAAAAAAAAGGGCCACTGGGGAACAAGGTACTCAAGGGGAGTTTGTGAGGGTGTAGTGCTTTTTAATTTTTTAGTGCTGACTTATATAATTGCTTTAGTGAGCAAGTGCCAGGTAACTTAAATGTAATGTGTTACAGGTAACTTAAATGCAAAAACGACAAACAGTAACTTTCTTTTAAGTGAAACAAGGAAATAAGTACAGTAAGCAATGCAGATATCACTAGGGATCCGCAGAAGCGCTGAAAAGCCGTGTTTTAGGTGGTATTAACATTTCAGGGAAATAACAAGCAAACAAACAACAAGCATACAAACAAAGCTAGATTCAGCAGGCCTGGATCTAGTCTATGCTACAGCAAACAAGGTGTACCAATTTCAGTAAGAAACAGTTGAAATATGCAGGCACTAAACCTTTAACCAGAAATTCCCAGCTCAGAAGGGCAGAGACCAGCCTCTCCTCCCACAAGAGTGCAGACCACGAACCTTCTTAATGTAAAATAACTGGCCTGAAGCTCAAGTGCTTAAACCAGAACTAATACACTTTTAGAATAACAGACACTGAGCCCTCAATCAGCAGTTCCCAACTTAGAAGGATGTAAGCTACCTGTGCAGAAACAGCTGCAGCAGGAACAGCACAGGGCAGGGCCACACAGCCCCCCACCAGTGCCAAGGCCTACCCAGGCACAGAGTGACTCAGAGGAGGAACAACCTGAGCCTGCTCCAGTAGGCAGAAGGAGGCATGCCCAGTATGCCCTGATCTTGGCCAAGAGGCAACGTATAGCACATGCACTGACACAGTAGGGACCCAGGGAATGACACCTCTCTCTGACTCGCACATACAGTAAAAGGGATGCCAAACATGACACTACCTGTGCTCAACCATGTATAGAGAGTGTACTATGTGCATCTGACATAGGCAACCCTACATCACCACCCTCAATACTGGGACACCCACAAGGTAAGTGACTCACACATGCCAGTCTGGGGGGGGCACATACCCAACAACAGTCATAACCAGCAGGATAGGTGTAGACAAACACAAACAAATGTCATACTATGGCCTCTGAATGAGCCCCATGGGTAACCCCTACCCCAGCCCTACACAGACAGACTACAGCAGGCCAGCCAGCTGGATGTCAGTTGTGAAGGCTAGGAAGTCAGAAACTAATATGTAGGGAGTGAAAGTTACGAACTGTAGTACACAGGTATGCCTCTAGCCAGCATGATAGGTAAGACTACAGACTGAAATGGTGTACCCGACATACTAGTACAGTCCTAGCAACTGTGTAAAAGTGTAACGTGTGCCCCACCATCCCATGTACACTTATGGCAACAGTCAGGTGTGCCCCCCACCCCTTTGTAGAAATGTAGAAGTGGTTTGGTGTCTCCCCCGCTAAGTGGAAATGTAGCAGCAGTCAATGCTCAATGACTGATGCATACCCTGCAGACACAGCATGCTACCTGTCAGTGTACAACACAAAAATCAACTCCGCAGTACAAACCACCTGGACTTGATCCACACATGCAATATAGATGGCCATACTGGGCATGCTCACACACTTAAGAGGAATGAAGGCAATGTCAGTCAACGACATACTGAAAGCCCATACTGGGCATGCTCACACACAAACACAAGAAGGCCATGTCAGCAAACAACAGTGGACCAGACATATCTGGCAGTTGCAGTTCTCAGTGCAGACACATGTCAGTATGCACCACTCCTGCCTTGCATACACAGTGAATAGGAATACAAACATATATGTAAGGACAACACACTATAATAAGCCAAAGGTAGACAGACATAGATGTGTAGAAGAGGGTGACTATGACAAGGAGACATCTGGGCCTGTCCCACCCAGCACACAGCCTAAAGGCCCTAAACACATGAGGTGCAGGTGTCACTCACTGCAGATACTAGCCACCAGTATCTGCCAACATGACGGCATGTTGCACGTGCCAGCTGTGCAACATGACTGTACAAGGAAGATGTCACCTAGCAGCTGTATACATGTACCTGTGGCATATGACCCTGTGTGTGCCCACATGTGGCATGTCAACCCCAACATGAATGTGTTACGGCCCATGTACACACCGCCGTCCCTATAGCAGTATCATGACAAACCTGCTGAAGTCATCCAATGTGAAATACACCTTTGAGGGAGCTGTATCTCAGTAATCCCCATGGCGTGTCCCATAACTGTGTACTGCTGTACTAATAAACTAGTTAGGTAGTAGTCCTAACCCCAGACTTGGCAACTGTGTACGTGTGTGTATGTGTGCATGTCCTGGTCTCTGGTTGTGTAGAGAGAAATGCTTTCTAGGCTACTCACACTCAGTACAGTTCATATACACAACATTGGCAAAGCTGCAGATGTCACGCACCTAGAAATACACCTCTGGGGAAATCATAGACCAGTAATTTCCCTAGCGCGTCTTGTAACTGTGTACTGCTGTAGTGTGATAAAATAGTTAGGTAGGTATTCTAACCCCAGACTTGGCAACTGTGTGTGTGTGTGTGTGTGTGTGTGTGTGTGTGTGTGTGTGTGTGGGTGTGTGTGTGTGTCTCTGACTGCATAGAGAGCATTGCCTTTTAGGCCACTCACACCCCGTACAATAGCATACTTGACTTTGCCAAGGCTGCTGATGTCACTCACCTATAAATACACCTCTGGGGAAATCATAGCCCAGTAATCTCCTTAGTGTGCCTTGTAACTGTGTACTGCTGTAGTGTGATAAAGTAGTGAGGTCGGTGTTCTAACCCCAGACCTGGCAACTGTGTGTGTGTGTGTGATGGTGTGTGAATTTGTATTTATCTGAGTAGGGAGCAATGTTTTTAGGCCACTCACACCCTGTACAATACACATAGTTGACTTTGTCATGGCTGCTGATGTCACTCACCTAGAAATACACCTCTGGGGAAATCATTACCCAGTAGTCTCTGTAGGGTGCCTTGTAACTGCGTACTGCTGTAGTGTGGTAAAGTAGTGAGGTAGGTGTTTAACCCCAGACCTGGCAACTGTGTGTGTGATGGTGCGTGAATCTGTATTTGTCTAACTGAGTAGGGAGCAATGTTTTTAGGCCACTCACACCCCGTACAATACACATAGTGGACTTTGTCAAGGCTGCTGATGTCACTCACCTAGAAATACACCTCTGGGGAAATCATAGCCCAGTAGTCTCCGTAGGGTGCCTTGTAACTGCGTACTGCTGTAGTGTGATAAAGTAGTGAGGCAGGTGTTTTAATCCCAGACCTGGCAACTGTGTGAATCTGTGTGTGTCTGACTGAGTAGGGAGCAATGTTTTTAGGCCACTCATACCCCGTACAACACACATACTTGACTTTGTCAGGGCTGCTGATGTCACTCACCTAGAAATACACTTCTGGGGAAATCATAGCCCAGTGATCTCTGTAGTGTGCCTTGTAACTGCATATTGCTGTAGTGTGATAAGGTAGTGAGGTAGGAGTTCTAACCCCAGATCTGGCTAGTGTGTGTGTGCGTGATGGTGTGTGAATCTATGTGTGTGTCTAACTGAGTAGGGAGCAATGTTTTTAGGCCACTCATATCCCGTACAATGCACATACTTGACTTTGTCAAGGATGCTGATGTCACTCACCTAGAAATACACCTCTGCAGAAATCATAGCCCAGTAATCTCCATAGTTCGCCTTTTAACTGTGTACTGCTGTAGTGTGATAAAGTAGTGAGGTAGGTGTTCTAACCCCAGATCTGGCAACTGTATGTATGTGTGTTGTTGTGTGGATCTGTGTGACTGAATGAGTAAAGAACAATGCTTTTTAGGCCACTCACACCCCGTACAATACACATACTCGACTTTGGCAAGGCTGCTGATGTCACACACCTAGAAATACACCTGTGGGAAAGTCATAGCCTAATAATCTCTTTAGGATGTCCTGTAACTGCGTGCTGCTGTAGTGTGGTGTAGAACTGTGGTAGGGTTCCATCTCCACCCATGGCAGTTGTGTATGTTTTGTGTGTGTTGCAATGTCTGTGTATGGAGCAATGCATCATAGGCTACTCACTCGCAGTACATTTCGAATGCCCTACATTGCCAATCCTGCTGATGTCATCCATTGTGAAGTAACACTTTGTGGGGGGAGTATTTTAGTAATTCCTGTGTTGCGGCCTATAACAACTCTATGCTATAGTGTGATATAGACATCGATCAGGGGTTCAATACCCACACATGTCAGTTGTGGATGTTATGTGTGTGTCTCACTGTCTGTGTAGGGAGAAATGCATTTTAGGCTAGTCACTTGCAGTACGGTTGAAATACCCTACTTTGGTAAACCTGCTGATGTCATTCAATGTGAAATACACCTTTGGGGAAGGAAGTCTCTAGCAATCCCTGTGGTGTGTCCCATAACAGCTCCATGCTGTAGTGTGATAGAGACCTCAGTCAGGGATTCTATACCCACACATGTCAGTTGTGGATGTTTTGTGTGTGTCTCACTAGCTGTCTAGGGAGCAATGCATTTTAGGCTAGTCACTTGCAGTACAGTTGAAATGCCCTACTTTGGTAATCCTGCTGATGTTATTCACTGTGAAATACACCTGTAGGAAAACAGTACTCAAGTAATGCCTGTGGTGCATACTATAACTGCATAGTGCTATAGTGTGATAACATAGTTATGTAGGGGTTATACTCCCAGACATGACAGGTGTGTGTGTGTGTGTGTGTGTGTGTGTGTGTGTGTGTGTGTGTGTGTGTGTGTGTGTGTGTGTGTGTGTGTGTGTGTGTGTGTGTGTAACCCTCATCCTGTGTTGAGACAAGTGTGTGTCAACTGTGGAGGGGGTTTGCTAATTTATTTTATGGTGGCCCTACTATATATCACAATGTCAATCATACAGGGATAACAGATGTAAATTAGCTGGGAAGCTGGGGTGCAAAGCCATACCCATACATGTGACAACAAGGCCAGAAAATCCAAGTTAGCAACCCCACTATTACCCAGAGCACACACTCAACCCATGTGTCATATGGACACACATGTCTAGGCAGCAGCCAATACGTGGGTAGTACACTGCATATTGGCCACTGATAGTAGCTATGCAGTGATAGCAGTGGGCTACAGAGGGCATGTCACCCTGCCCATCTGTCCAATATGCACGTACATGCAGACAGTGCACCTCTACCATGTTCCCCAATGGGCACCTGTACCACCTGTGGTGCCTTCACATGTGACTCACAAAGGACATACCATGCCTGACAACATGCCCTGTATGGACAGATGACACTGACATCAGGGAATGCTGTTGGCATGCCATCAATGTAGGTGAAGGGTAATCCTGCTGCCCAGTACCAGTTCCTGCCACAGGTGGGCAAGACTGGCACATCCGTTGATAATCTGTGTTCACAACGTGGGCCAGACTCCCCAGGTACAGTTCCACATGTCACTGTACATGCATGTGGGAGGTGTGCACATCCCAGACACCATCCATGTCATGGACTAAGGAACACATACATGGCATCCCAGACACCATCCATGTCATGGACAAAGGAACACATACATGGCATGTGGTGTACAGCATTGGCCACACACAATAGTCATCCAGGTGACTGGATGGGGGATGCAATACCCACCTCTGTGGGCAAATACAGTAACTACAGGCCTGAGCCACAATGCAGACCATTGTCATGTGGCCTAATGCCAAGGTATACCCATCGTCTACCCTTGTACAGCCTGCTGGCACAGTTGACCACCACACACCTGTGTAGACATGTACCCATGTATGTCAGAACTGGCACCCTGTGTGTTCGTGTGTTTGTGTTGTATGGTGCATATGTGCACATCCACACTCACTACAACTCCCTAGAACATACTGAAGCACGCTGTCTGATGTGTGACATCTCCTCATACCCTTTGCCCATACGGCCTCCATATGACCCGTGTGGTGCATGTGATACCTGCACATTGATGTATCGTGGCAATCCCAATAGTGACGAGTTGCACTCCTGGCCCTGCCAAGTGTGTCAATGTGTATGCGTCCCTGTGTGAGTGTGCCTGTGTTGACACTGGCACCTGTACATGCAGACAGGCATGTGTATGACACCTACTGTATATCTACTGTATCCCTGTTGCAGATGTCACTCACCTGTTCTGAGTGCTCCACATCAGGTAACCCATGTGGTGCATCCAATAACTGCATCAAACTCTGATAGCACTACATAGTTGTCAGGGGTTTGATACCCTATGCTGGTAGGTGTGTGTCATGAACATGCTTCAGTTTTACACTCCCACCCCTTCCTGACATGTATTTTCCACTGTCTGCCTTCCCCACCCCTCTCTGGTGGATGTGGGGACCCACGCCTGCCTTGCTTAGGCAGCAGTATGTGTATTTTATGTGATGCTCATGATCAGCTGATGGTCTCTGCACAAATTGCAGCCCTCCCCTAGCTGATTGCATGTGGAACAGCTGTGGTACCAATCCCATACCCAATTGCATGGAAACACATTCCAATACCTAGGAACCTCATAGTGGTGTTGGGCCTTTGCAGTCACTGTGAGCAGGAACTAGATCTGTTGTTTGGCAAACAGCATCCCAGATGGATTGGGGATTCACCTCCAATGACATACACTGTGGAAACAGGCCAACAAACAGGAGGGGGATGTGCCAGACCTGACTACAGACTGTAAGTGCTGCTATACTGCATTTGGAGTAATGTTGGTTTAATAGTGTTTGTCTGGATATGCCTGTCATACATGTAGTAATACCTGCCATGTCAGTTCCATGTATATGAGGAAACCCATCTGCAGGGACATCTGCAGACTGGACAGTGTTGTGCCTATGGTTTCATGGGTTATCCACAGTGCATCCCTCTGTGGAAAGCAGACGGTAGTGTGAGGATTGCAGTCTATATATGGTGAAGGCCGTGACAGTTACTGACTTCATATCCCTCATAGGATATATGTTGCAACAAACACTGTTACAATGGAAAATATACAAGGTTATCACAGCAACATGTCTATACTGGCCCTGTGTATGTGCTGCCAGCCACACCACTGTCAACGTTTGTACATATGGCATGGATGAAGTGGTGCATATGTGCTGTTCGCTTTAAATACATGTCATGTACAGTAGGGGTTATATTTCATGACATAAGCTGGACATTCTGTGGATGTTTGTACAGTACTGAGGTCTGTGTAGTGATGGTGAATGTTGGCAATGTGTGTATTGTTAATATGTACTTTAGCCTGTGTACAGACTGTGGTAGATGCCATTGTCCTAGCTCCTCGTCTATTAGATGTTACATGCTGCCCCACTGTATGGTACCGTTTCGCTGTACATGTTTATAGGGCCATACACACACATGTCCCATACCACAGACAGCCATCAGACCAAACTGTGTAGCAGCCCAGTATATGTAGGGACATTCTGTGACTGGCACATATGAGGATGGTGTAGAACAGATAGTCAATATACTGTAATGTCCAAACGGCGATGTCCAGAACGCTACAAATCGCCAATGACCTCACGAATAGATGATGTATTCCACAAAACCACTGGCAACAAAAACTAGAAAATGAATCATAAAATCTATTTTATTCCATAAAGTTAAGCGCTTTCACTCACTAAACCGTGAGCTTCCTCAGAACATTCAAATTGTAATTCCTACTAAATTAAATACATCTATTTGGCGCCAAAATCACATTCAAATTCTTAAAGCTGTATGCTATTATTAAATACCTATCATTTCTAAAAAAACCTATCATTTCTAAAAAACTGTTTTACCAGCATAAGAAAACAGTACCTATGCACAATAAAAATATTAAAATATTAAAAATATTGACAACAATTAATACTATTAATATGTGATAAATTTTACAACTTTCGTCAATTCATAATCTCTAATAATGATTTGACTGATATATAGTCATTTAATCCTGGTGGTGTCGTGGCATCCGTCAGTATCTGCCAACAGGTCTCCTTGTATGCCAACGTACTCTTAATGTTTCCACCCCTCGGATTGCTTGCTACAGTTTCTAATATAGCAAACTTGAAATGATGGTTATCTCCTTTGCTAATAATATGTTAAGCCAAAGCATTTTTGTGGTCTTTCGTCCTTATGCTGTATAGGTGAGAATAAATCTTTTCCTGAAGTTTTGCTCTGTTTTACCTATATAGAAAGAAGGACAGGCCATGCATTTGGCTAAATAAACTAACATTTTTGTACTGCAACTTCCCCGTTTGAAAAATAATTTTGTCCTATTATAATTTTTTTAAATAATCTCTGTTTCTTCATTGATCAGGCTACATTGATGGCATGTGCCGCATTTGTTTGTATGTGTAGAATTTACTATCTTCCTTCTTTTGTAACTTGTCTCTAACATCATTTTCAAATTTTGACTCATCTTATAAACAAAAGTCAGTCTAGGATCTAATATCTCTAACATTTCATCATTGGTTAATAATGTATGCCAATATTTGCTCATAATGTCTTTAATCTGATTACTAAATGGACCATATTCTATAATACAAGCTCTACTAAATGGCTTAATATTTGTACTGCTATTCTTAACGTTGTCACTATCCGGAACAATGTTATATTTCATTCCTAGTAATGGCACATATTTCTTTCCCCATTGATCTATCACATATGAGCTCACCTTCTTCATCATGTCTTTGTTATATCCTCTTTCACTAAATAATGAAATTGTATATTGCACTTCGTCTAACATATCTAGGTGACTTGAGGTCATCCTAACTGCCCTAATACATTGTCCCTTATAGATGTTTCTCTTGGACTTCATTGGATGATTGCTATCATAATCAATATACGAATTGGTAGAGGTCTCTTTTCTATGTATATTCGACTTAAAAATATTATCCTTTCTTGTAACTAAGGTGTCCAAATAAGCCACCCCTGTTTTACTACTCGTAGAAGTGAACTTCAAAAAGTCACTACTTTGGTTCAAATATTCCAAAAAGTTGTTGAAAGTACACTGATCACCCTCCCATATAATATATATATCATCCAAAAATCGTGAGTAGCATTTGATATTATAATATCAAAATCATATATTATAATATAAAAATTATATAACAGCATACAGCTTTAAGAATTTGAATGTGATTTTGGCCCCGAATAGATGTATTTAATTTAGTAGGAATTACAATTTGAATGTTCTGAGGAAGCTCACGGTTTAGTGAGTGAAAGCGCTTAACTTTATGGAATAAAATAGATTTTATGATTCATTTTCTAGTTTTTGTTGCCAGTGGTTTTGTGGAATACATCATCTATTCGTGAGGTCATTGGCAATTTGCAGCAATCTGGACATCGCCGTTTGGACAGTACAAATATACTGTAATAATATGCTAGCCTACCATATGTGACTGTGTTCACATTGGTTGTGGTAATGCATTGTCACACAGGTGTATCTTACCCTGTGCTGTGACATGGCTGTTGAGCCTGCTATATATGCAAGTACATGTGCATTCCCCCATACAAGATGTAGGCCAATGTTGAGCCAGTCTGCCTGTAGCCTGCACAGTGCATTGTTACATGCCTAGCAGCATAGTGTACTTAACCAGTGGGATGTCATGTGCAGATACTTTCCAGATGTACTGCTGCCGGGCCTCCCTTAAACATCAGGTATGTCAGACAGACCAGTGGGATGCTGTACAGATGCATGTCAATATCTAGTGGGTAGTATGTGTCCATGACACCCCTGTACCAGCAGTCATTATGTGTCAGGCCAGACAGGAGTGTGTGACTCCAACACCTATGGTGCCAAATGTATACCAGTCGTTATGTGTTATACCCATCTACATGGCTGTCGACATCCATATTGTCAGGCCCGGTACACATGTGGTGCACTAAAGGAATATATGCATACCTCTAGACTGTACAGGGTATGTCTGCAATTCCATATAAAGTGGCCAATATCTCTGCTATACTCCATAGGGTCATTACATGCCAGCAGCGGTACTTTACAATGATGTCCATAGGATGTCTGTCAGTAGCCAATGGCACACATGTTATATGCAGATTTCAGCATCCACACACACACCATGTCTGTGAAGACAATCCCAATGACAGTAGCAACAGGCTAGTAATATACCTGCTATACATACCTGACATTCCCTTGCACTACGACATTGTGCCTGTAGGGGCTTTGGTAAGGCTACACTCCATATGTCCAGGACATATGGTGGAAATATATGTACACATACCAATCCAGATAGCCATATATATATATAATGACACATGTGTACTACATTGAATTACCACTGTCATGGCAAGCACCCACTATAAATCCCTACAGCATGTGGCCATGGTTCTTTCACATTTCCTGTGTGACGGACATCCATCCTGTGTGTGGGCATCAGTGATACAGGCAGCAGGTAGCAATACTTCTCACAGGAGAACATGCACACTCAGACTGGACACATTTGTAGGAGGTTCAGGAACTACAGACAGACTGTGGGTAGAGTTGTGTAATGCTTCGCATAGTACTGGTGTTACATGGTGTGTGTGTGTACATACTAGTGTACCTTGGAATGCAGTCTGTCTGCATAGGTCACTACTGTGGGCCTGCCTCTTGCTGGGCAGAGATATGCATATCATGTCATGTCCATCCACCACACAAGCACTGTGTCAGATATGACACTGGCAGTGTGTGTGTTGCGTGCTACCGGTACATGGCTACATCCATGTCTATATCTAACCTCAATTCCCTGACTAAGGGTATGTTGCAGACTATCCTGTAACACCAGCACCTTGCTTAGTGTATGGCAACAGTGTTCCACATATATGCCTGTGTTCCAGCCTCTGTCCCCCATCTACATACCAAGCTCTGCACATTTGTCATGATGTTGGGGGTTGTTCTGTAGTGGGTTGTGAGTATGTCACACTGCCATTGCAGCCATTAGCACACTGCTGTTGGATCCCCTGCACATACACTGGGGCTGGGGCCATATACATGTGGGCATCACCTACACAACACATGTGTGCCCTTATGCACTGCAGAGGCCAGTGTCTTGTATTATTGAGTCCAGGTAGGGAGCACCATAATGACCTAGGCTGTTACAAATGTGGGTGTATCAGGGGTGAGCTGCCACAAGGTATGTGAATGTACAGTACCATATACTCCACCTATATTGCAACTACTAACATGAGTAGGCATACTGCAAGCCTACTGTCCCCTGCAATACAGACTGTTCTGTGCGTTATGCCTTGATATGTTCCGGGTACAACACATTGGATAACACAACGTCTTTACCTCCTACAGAGATTGTACAGAGTGTAGTTAGAGGCTGCTGAACTACACACCTGCAGTACATACTGTTGATTGTGTGGTACCCTGTGGCCCAGTCTGTCGGCACTATTGTACATTCTGAAGGGCTTGGCTTGGACTGCAACAGTTGTGAACCTTTCCATACTACTGTATAAGTTTCACAGTTGCAGTTCTCCATTTATATGGTTGTCAGTATTGGAACAGTTATATGATATGGCATATAGGACATTATGGTACACAATTAAAGGAGTCCCATTTCTGCACACCTGCATGTGGTGTCTGTACTATGACCTTTCTATGGGTATATGTTGCAGGCAGTGATTGACATTTGTATGTTTAGCCCATACAGTGTCCAGTTGTTCACGTGTTAACTGCAGGCATACTGGCTTTTCCATATTGTGTGCACCTCCTACATACATATCTGCCTGTACATATATCTGCGTGTGTATGTGTAGTCACATGTGTGTATGTATATATATATATATATATATATATATATATATATATATATATATATATATATATGTATATCTGTATCAGCATATATTTGTATGTGCATCTCTATCCTGGACATAGACGGCTTCCACATATTACTTGTCTTGTGGGAGGTGGAATGTACTTGGTAGTGTATTGCAGGGCACAGGTGTTTGGCTGTAGGGGGATGCCTACTCGTGCAAGACGTATAGTGTGTGGGGCCTCTCAACCCCATTAATGGTGCATGTGGACATTGGTGTATTTGTCAATCTGCAATTGCTATCTACAGATGTATGGCCATATATACCTATATAGATATATTAACCTGCTAACAGATATATAGGTATATGTGCATAGATAGCGATATATATGTATATAGTGGTAGTAAAACAACATATGTATTTGAATACATGTGTATCTATACATATATGGGCAAGTTGTATCTGTTAAGGTTGCACTATAATTACACATGCAGACATCTAGATGTTGGTAAACATTCTTTGCACTTTTGCATGACAGGACTGGCTGATATGTTTCTGAAACATTGAATATCTGTGTACATGTCATGGCTTAGTGGTACATTGGTTTGTCTAGGATGTGCAGGGTCCTTGGTTAGAGCCTTGCCAGAGTTGTTTAATTTGTTGCTGGCCAGAACACGTCCCATTGGACAGAGAGTGATTAAGGCACTGTAAAGCAGTTGTAAGAAGGTTTGTGTGTTCTGCCCAGCAACAAAATAAACTGGTCCTGCAAGGCTCGTAACCAGGACCCTGCACATCATACAGAAAGTAATTTACCACTAAGCCATGGCAGATATGCATAATCATGATGTGTCCACATACATATCATCCAGCCCAGGTATACAACACTAAAGGGAATGTATTCCACCATGTAGATGTATTTGTGTGTGTGTGTGTGTGTGTGTGTGTGTGTGTGTGTGTGTGTGTATATATATATATATATATATATATATATATATATATATATATATATATATATATGTGTATATTCATCACTGAATGGATATAACATATCTATATATGTAGATATAGGCATAGACATATCTATATACATATATATATATATATATATAGATATAGATATAGATATAGATATATACACATATATATATATATATATATATATATATATATATATATATATATATATAAATCAATGCATACAGATATACATAGATACGCATACAGCCAATGATATATATGTATATATCCACATGTCCACATATAGACAGCACTAGGAATGCATATATGTTAGCATATATATGTCTCACCTTTCAAAGGGAGAAGTACATGTGTCCGGAGGCTGGTAGGCCTAAAGTATGTTCCCAACATTGCACAATCCTGCAATACATGCATAGAATGTGCAATGTGCGAATGTCAGTATGCATTCGCTCATTGCAGATTAGGCAATTTGGTTGCGGATGTCATTATAGTGGGAATGGGGAATAATTGTCTATCCTCACTGTAGTGCACACTAGGGGTTCATATATCACAGTAGGGTGGTTATGGGGGGCCCAGCCCTCCAGAGGGGAGGTGCAGGGAGTCATGCACCCCACCAGTATGATATGTATTCCAACTTGCAGTTTGAGTGCCAGTGAAGGTGCCTGTAGAACTGCAGTTCTCTTAACTGTGGTGCAGTAAGAAATGATGGGTTAGTCCTTTCTGTTTGCAGAAAGGGACGTTCAAATGAATGATTGTCCCCTTGTCAAAGGTGAACATATATATATCAATATAGGCATATATGGACATACATCTGTAGATGGAACTGGGAATGTAACCACAACAGATATGCCCATATGCACCATTGATGGGTATGAGAGACCCAAACAACATACATCTGGCGTGGATAGGTATCCCCCCCCCCAGTCAAATACATCTGGTCTGCAATACAATACTAACCTTAGCAGATCCCATAAGCAGGACCCTACACGACAAGGGCAGTACACGTTAACAGTACTCCATCCCACCTGTAAGATGCAAGGCTGGCATTACAAACATATCATGCAGAAAAGTCAAGTGACATGTCATGGTTGGGGGAACCTCCTGGGCAGGTGCAGTAATTAGCTGGGATCCCTCATACAATCCAATAGCCCTACACCTGACAATGGCTTCACCAATGTTGGCAAGGACATCCACAAACCCACCATGTCAGCTGGGAGCTACCACCTGGTAGCCGGATGACCATGGTCTGCAGGGACATGTCACATACCATCAATGAACCCATGGCCAATTTCACTGGTTATCGCAACACACAGGATCCTGCCAATGCTGGACTTGTCAAAGGCAAAGAATACAACCTGAACCCGGTATACCTCCTCAACCCAATCATAACAGCTGTAGATGAGGGTTAGGAGGTGCACAATGCCTATGTACATCATAGCAGGCTTTTGTACACCATCCTGCTTGTAAGAATGTGTGTAGTTGTTATGGGATCTACCTCCGTTCACAGGATATGTTTCCACCAGGAATGCTTGGCATATGCCAACGTACCACAAGTGCCATCCCATGGGCGTACAGTCCTTCACAGGTCATAGATGCGGCAATGCCCTCCTCCACACTGTTGAGGTGTGCAACACTACTGGGGCTGTTATAACTCACTGGGTTTGGACACGACTGCCATACTTGAAGTTACTGTTGCATTTATCCCCCCACACTGCTGTCTGTAATACTGTACAGTGTATGTAATCAGGTAGTTAGTTGTTGTCTACACCATTCACAGTAATTGAGTGTCTCACACCATCCTGAGGGTAGGGCTATGCCACCGGCATTGTCACACAAATGTTACTTAGGTGAGATTTGCAGTGGAGTGGGGGGAGAGACATGCACCCTGCTATTAGCATGTTCAATGCAATCCACATTGCAGACCGCATATATACCACTGTGTGGTTGTGCCTATGTTGTCTTGGTGGGATTACATGTGCAACAGATGTGTTACCTGCATACGGACATACCTACATGTGTACAGTCCTGTACCTGTACTGCATCCTAACCAAAGGCACTGTGTCTTGTACCCAGCCATGTCATTTGTACCACCCACTACACTCACTGGTGTCCACTGTAGAAGGCCTGCTGACACCACTACACCCATCAACCATGTGGCACATGGACAAACACACAATCTGAACAGATACTGGTGACAACAATACAACATTGTTAATTAAAGCTAGGAAGCATCATGGCTGCACAGCTACACCTTCCAAGATATTAGCATTTCACTTTACTGTTGACAACATGCTACACATCATTCCATTTCTACACTGTTGTACAGTCACCCTGTGCATCAGAACCATGTTAGCCTCTCCCTCCATCAATGTTACAGATGTAAGGCAGTGGCACAGATATCATCATATGCACGGGGTGTGTTGTTGGTTTTCCAGAGGCCTAGGCTGAGCCATACAATTAACAACATGTGTGTGTGTGAGGGGGCTGAGTATTGTTATGGGCCACTGGTGATGTTGTGTGTGCAGGTATGTGGTTGCCCTAGGTTCGTTGTTTATGTGTGTGTGTCTGCATGCACACAGTTCCTCCATGTAGTTGCCCTATACAGGTAATTGTGGGACAGCTGCAGACTGTACCTGGCAGGGTTTGCATTCACTGTCTCCGGCCATGGGACCTGTGCCTGGCAGGGGTGCTACAGGCAGTATCAGGTACAGAGCCAGACCGAGTACTGTCCCCCGAGTTTGACAGACATCCACTGGATCCAGGTCCCTCCTGGGACTGGCCAGGGCCATGTGCATGTGGTCTGTTCTGATGGGTTGTTGACAGCCCCCCCACAGTGCTGGGGCTGGTACTGCCACTACGGGAGTGGCTGTGACTGTTTGGACGACCACGGCAACCTCCAGCTGCTGGTGTTGTTGGCATACATCCACATGGCTGTTGCAACCTTCCCGCCCTGTCCTGATGCATGGACATGACATTTTGGATGAGTTTCAATGTCTCATCCTACTGTCTATCCATGATCTCGGTGTAATTACTGATGGCACCTGCTAGGTCACGGATGCTGTCAGTTACAGAGGTGTGATCACCCTCTGTGCCCTTAGACCCTGCCTGGTGTACCATTCCATTCATGCCTGTGCTTCCATGACAGTCTGGAACATGTGTGTGGTTGAAATAGGGGTTGCACGTCTGCCAGGTGCATGATGTCCAGCAGTGCCCCTACGAGCATCCCTGTACATCTGCCTATGTGATACCCCATCAGACATCTGGCTATGGCTGCTGTGTCCTGACACACATACCATAGATACCACACTGTCCTGGGCCATGCCAACCATTGGCTGTCCCTCAGCTAGGGCCAGTGGTGATGAGGTGTGTAGAGGCAGTGTGACTGTATGCGTGGATGGTGTGGATATGTGTGGGTTGTCAATTGGTGGACCAGCTACAGCCCCTGATGACTCTTCCTGTGCCTCAACACACCTATCTTCATGGTCACTGTCTGTACCAGTGACATCAGATTCCCTGCAGGGGGGGACCCAGCCCCACCTCACCACCTGTGAGGGGAAAACAGGGAATAGACTGCAAGACCTGTACAACACCGCTAAACAGTAAATACACACATACACACACAAACACACACACACACTTGTGTGTGCAGACATGGCCACACACACAAACATACACACATGCAGTTGACATACATGGCAACCCATACACTACACCAGACAACACCTACAGACAGCTCCCACAACCCTATAACATACACAATAGCAGGCGATGATGCAGTACAGTATCACACACATACCTGTGAATACACATATGTCAGCATGCAGGACATGTGGGGCTGAACAGCATGCAGTGCAACTGTAGTCAATCCCCATTACCAACATTATACATGGCTGTGATGCATGGCTTCTGTTTGTAGGTGATGGCCCTCCCCCTGGAACCCACTGCACACATGTCCACAGCACTGCTGTGCATCCGTTCAGCACCCTGGCATGTACTGTGCACCATACCTCACGGGTGTGCACATAATTTCAGGATGTGTATCTGTGTGTCAGGTGTGTTTTCGTTGCTGCTCGCAGCCTCTGTGTGTTCCTGGATCACGTGTAGACACGTGTTTAGTGACTACTTGATGTGTATTCACATAAGTCATCATCAGTGGTGCATGTATGAATGGTAGATTACCATTAGACCAACCACACAGACATTGTACTGTACCCATTGTGAGTGTAGAGACCATTATTGACCATGATTGGGCCCTGGCTGATGTTGCCTGTGGTACACAGAGGTTCATAGGTAAGTACTGTTCTATTGGTCCTGGGGCCAACATATGCCTAGCCACAGGGGTTCCCTGCCATGCACCACCCACTAATGTTATTCCCCTGTGCCCCTGTCAGGTTGTGGCACACACATGCTACCCAGGATGTATTCCCCATTCCCCATCCAATTGGCAAGTGTTTCTGTCAAGAGGGCCAATGAGTAGCATTGCCTGAAATGTATGGGTAGTCCGTTCCAGAGTGTGGTGATTCCCCAGGACAGGACCCAATCCTTCCAGTGTTGATTAGGTTTAGGACCCTGGAGCGTGTGTTAGCAGAGGGAGTGGGATGTCGTTATATGTAGCATGTTCAACTGCTCTGTGTATGACATAGTTGTGTTTGCTGGGCAGATGTCAACTGTGCCTGGGCAATATGAACAGGAGTGTAGCCACAGCTGTCTGAGATGGACTGTGTATTGCATGTGTTCGAGGTGGGTAATCCCATTAGTGAGGTGTGTGCTGTGTCAGCGCACATGTACAGCATGCATTATGCTTAGGTGTGTTAGATGTGCACATGGCCTACACCTTAGCTATGACATGCACAGTGAATTGCCAAGTATAACCTTAAATCATACTCACCGACATCCAGCCACTGCCTTGCTTGTATCCCAGAGGTACCTACAATGACATGGGATAGAGTTGATGTCAGTGGCCATAGCTGTGGCATTGCTACAGGGTGGCTGCAATATTACAGTACAACAACAGCTGAAGTCCACAGTACTACAGTTTATGCATTACTGCTTACCGGTACTACACAGCAACATACCCCACATCTCACACATGCATGGTCTACCTGTACAGATGCATACAATAAAGTAGTCTACTGACATGCCCTGGAAGCTTACCTGCATACTCAATGTGTGGTGTGTGAGTAGCACCCACCTCCATGACCATATAGGTCTGGAGCTATTGCTGATGGACAGGTGCTACCAGGCTGATGAGCAGCTCCTCCACTCTGTTGAGGATGGGATAGATGTTATGACCTCCCCCCTGTTGTGAGGTGGTCACCCCGCATGGCTATGGAACAACGTCGTCCTTGCCGGAGCAGGTCACTACAATGGTGGCGGACCTGCTCATAGGTTCGGCTGTGCAACCCCACCTCATTCACCCTGCAGACCACATCAGTCCACATGGCTGTTCTCTCCTGCTGGTCCATGCTTGTCCGTGAGAAGAGCAGATTATAGTTGTGGATCATACTGGTGGTGAAGATCTCCTCCTCAGCGGCACTGTATGCAGGGTTTCTCAGATGTGCCATACTCCCTGAAAGACATAATGATGGAAATATGTCTGAGCAACTCATATGTCAAGTTTACCATAATAAAATACAAATATCAGTCTCCTGCCACCATATCATCTCTAACATAATGTTCACACTATGCTACTGGTATGTGTCCGGTATGTGTACCATTGGGCCATATATTGTATTGTACAACACCTTCTGCTATGTGGTTATAGACATGCTCCCTGTGCGGACACTAGAGTTGCAGGGCTGTTACAGGGTATTTCACCTGCATGCCATTGTCACTGCCACTATGTTTCCACATATGCATGCGGTAGGCCTGCTATGTGATTGCTACACATCTGCCATTGTGTAATATTGGGGATATATATGCATGCTGTTGGACATGTTCTGGGATTGTGTGGACTATTACAGCCCACATATGTTCCATGACAGTTACACTCTAGTATGTGTAGGGGTTATTATTTGCCAGCAGGAACACCACTCTAACCTAATATGCACATGTTACCAGTCCAAATAACATCCATGGCCCACCATGGAACCTCATTATCTACTCTTCCATCACTACCTTCATGTGGAACTACCTCAGGGGATTGTGTCCCCTCATGGAGCACACACAGACGTGTCTGTCACCCAGGTAGGTCGCGGGTATTGGGCATAGGGAGGTCCACAGTGACATGGGGTATATGCTACATCACCTGGAGCATGCAGTACACATACACAATGTTCGACATGCATGTCCCTCCTGCTCAGCATACAGCCCAGGCACCTTTATGTCCATGTAGATGCTGTTGTGCCTGTCCATGGGTGGCCAACATGTTCCCTTTGTTCCCATGTGAGGGCTCAATGGCCTCCACATTCCAAATGTAACTACCCATCCACAGTGTTTAACCACCACATGTGCCATATACCAGCCCTGTATTCTGTCTTGTTTGTCACCCAAACAGACCTACATACCAATATGTGCCTAATACCCTTCACCAACATATATATACCCCACCATCCCATACAATTGCAATGTGTTCCCAATATGGGTTACACACCTCACTCCACACTCCATCTTACAGCCATGTACTGGTGTGTTGGTATGTTGTGTATTGATGTGTGATGTTCTCTCACACATGTCATGGCAAGGAAAATGTATTGCCATGTATATATATTTTTATATCTACACACACACACATATATATATATATATATATATATATATATATATATATATATATATATATGTCGACATACACACATACATATATCTGTCTGTATACATATATATATATATATATATATATATATATATATATATATATATATATATGTATATATAAATATGTGCATATATGTGTATATATTACTTTGTGTTGTTTATATACTTATATAAATGTATAACTGTCTGAGGTTTTGTACACATTCACAGCTGTGAAAATGTATCACACATATATGTATCTGTATGTGGGGTGCGTAGGAACATCTGGACCTCACACATGTACCCTCTTTACTTCACAGCTGAACTGTTTTGCCTTGCTGCTACACAGACAGGTGTCACATGTGAACACAGACTAACATTATGGGGGTATATATGGTGACAGCCATTAGATAAGCATATTATACTGCTATGGCAGTGTGGGCATGCTATGCTACACTCTAACATGACTGTCCTGCCGGTGGTGTGGTCTCTCAACCATGTGTCTATCATGGCGGTATTAATACCCCCACCAGCCGTTGGCCACAGTAATTTACAGAACACAGATATCATGAGTCACATCCTTGCCATTCACTGCTGGTCTGCACATTTGACAGGTATGTCCCACTGCCCACAAGGACGAATACTACTGCCCAGTGCAGTTTTTGAGCACAACATCATTACAGGAACATGTACTGATGGCAAATTTACATCCTTTCACAGTATACATCCTATTATTTTATGCCATATACTACATGCCAATAAATGCATATCTGTTTCACATACCTGTTATGTTGTTTCCACTGTAACACAACCCTGAGCTTTGTGAACCTTCTTGACGTGCTTTTTTTTTCTTCTCTCTCTCTCTCTCTCTCTCTCTCTCTCTCTCTCAGTCTCTCCAGTAGAGTGATTGAGGTGGTTTGAATAGATTGCAGCATGCTTTTGTTGGTATTGCACATGATCAGGTGGTGGCCTCTGCACCAGTCAGTGTCCACCAGTTGCTAATTGCATGCAGCCTGCTGTGTAGTACTTCAGATAACCACTGTCATGGCAGCCCTGTACTATAAATTGCTGCCTTCTGTGGGCATTGTCCCTTCACCTTTACAGTATGGAAGACATACTTCCTGTGTGTGGACATCAGTGTTACAGACAGCAGGTAGCAATACCTCTTACAGCAGTACCTGCAGACACAGGCCATATCCACATTTGGGTGAGGTTCCAGTTCTACAGACAGAGTGAGTAGTGTTGTGTCCAATGTATCTTGCTGTTCTTACAGGGTTTCTGTGTACATGGTACTATTTCATGGAAGGTTGTCTGTCTGCACAGCTCTCAACTGTGGGCCTATCCATATGATACCAGGGTGATTGGCTGTTAGGTTTAGTCTGTGCACCACACAGGTATTGTCCGACATATATCTGTGGCATTCTATCTGTTGAGTGCTATCAGTACATGGCTACATCCATTCATATTTCAATGTCATATCCCTGCATAAGGGTATGCTGCAACAAATCCTGTAACACCAGCAATTTCTAGGGTGTGTAACAGCAATAATGCAAATATGCCCCTATGTTCCTGCCTCTGTCCTCCACATTTATGTCAGTCTTTGTCCCAATGTGATACAGGAAGGGTTGTTAGGTAATGGCCTATCATTATTTACCGCTAGCATTACTGCTATCATCCCATATATAGGGGCAATAGCTGGTGAACACATTTGTGCCCTTGTACATTCCTGAGGTGTGTGGTACACAGTGTTCCTTGCCCTTGTACAGCCTTTTATGGGGGGGGGGGGGTTCTATGCCATTAACCTAGGTTATGGTATCTTTTCAGTGATATAACTGTTAAGACAAGGGTCATTCAGTGTGATAGTGAGGTGTTATGCTAAGCAATGATATGTACAAGATACTGTGACATTAACACAACTGCTACTTTTACCCCTAGGGCTTGACTACAGGGTGTAATTGGAGTCTCTGAACTACATCTGTAATTGTTGATTGTGACGTATCCTGAAGGCAAATCCTGTTCCTACTGTTATACGAATTGAAGGCCTTGGCCTACACAGTATAGTATGGTATATATACACATTGCTTGCATCTACTGTTTTGTGTGGGCCTTGCATTCATGACTGATTATATAATTCAAACCTTATGTGGTGTCAGTACTGGCATACATTATTGTATAGTACAGGAATACAGGTTATCTATGTATGCATACATGTGTGTCATGGCATGCCCTTTCATTTGTGGGTGGGTATATGTTTAATGTCAATTTTCCCATTTCTGGGAATGGTTGCCACACTACACATTTCACAGGTACCAGTTGAGGGGCTTGTGGCTGAGGGATATATTTTGCACCCAGTACTTCCACACTACTTCTACATATGTATGGCTAGTGATACCTTTAGTGTGTGTATATGTGTATGTACCTATATATATATATATATATATATATATATATATATATATATATATATATATATATATATATATATATATATATATATATGTCTATAGATATATACATCTGCATATATATATATATATATATATATATATATATATATATATATATATATATATATATATATATATATATATATATATATATATATATATTATATATATATATATATATATATATATATATATATATATATATATATATATATACACACATACATATGAACATATGTATGTATCTAGATACAAGTGCTGTTTTATGATTATTTGTGAGTCATACATTACTCTCTCTCTCTCTCTCTCTCTCTCTATATATATATATATATATATATATATATATATATATATATATCTACATATAGCTGTCTATCTGTCTACATTTACAGATATATCTGTCCATATGTCCATGCATGTTCAGTTCATATTTTGGCCTGTTCCTCATTCACTGGCAATTGTCATGGAAGATCGCAGCATTGAAGTTAGTAACTAGTGGCAACACTTTTGTGTTTCAGACTTTATCTCCTTCTACATATGTGTTCTAATACATATAACTGTGTATCTAGCAATATTTTGAGTGTAACAGAGCATTAGTTGACATATATCCCTATTTGTACCCATGGTGTGGCATACTTTGTCCATACTTCTTGCATTAACAGGTTATGTGGTGTCGTAATAATACATTACCTGTACTGTTGACTGATTGTGCTGCAAGGTATGTTTGTGCAAACTTCAGGTTATGTATATCTGCCATGGTTTAGTGGTAAATCACTTTGTGTATTGAGTGCAGGGTCCTGTGTTAGAGCCTTGGAGAGGCAGTTTATTTTGTTGCTGAGCAGAACAAGGGACGTTGGCTACAGAGTGATTGAGGCACTCTTAAACAGTTGTAAGCAAGGTCGCACGGGTTTGCGCAGAGCTAACCAATGCCTACACAGGTTAAGCAATTCAGCAGGTAACTGAGTATAAGAAACTGTAACTAGACTTTAGTAGTGCTTATCCCCGCGCAAACAGACAAACACGCTTACTACTGCTTATTTGTGCATAAACCTGTTTACTGCTGCCTAAATACATTATGACACTGACACTTCACATCTGCATTTCATGCAGTACTCCAATACACATTTAAATGTTATTATGTAGGTTTTACGGCAAAAAGATGTACAAATATGTTCATATACAGCTTTCACATGGAAAATGATATGTGCTGCAGTGGGACTTGAACCGAGAATGCCTGTTCATTAGGCGGGTGCTCTAACCACTACACTATTGATGTGCTGCTTTATTTGCATATATACCCATATACCCATGGATCCTAGTTCCCCAAACACCCACCCCAACATGTCACTGACACATCATTCCATTCTCCAGTTGGAAACATGGTGTATCCACACCACTACACATTGGCCACTCCCTACTCCTCTGGACCCATCTCATGGGTTTACGCAATCCAAGTATTCTCAGACATCCCAACCTTTTAGTCCACAAACATTGGTGACATGAGTGACCAATATGACACTATTCCCAATGTTTGGGTTGTCCTACCTGGGACACACATGTCTTTATTTCAAGATTAGACTCTATACTTCATTACTTCGTTACTCCAGTTAGCAAGACACTAAAATTTAACACACACATTACACATGTAAACCAATGATGTACGAGTTTGGCAACATTATATTACAAACAGGACCGGTTTATTGATTGGCATTGATGTAGCCGGCAAATCACAGGAATGATTCAAATATTTCATAATGGGAAAGTCCTCACATTTTATTCTTTTGAGAACAGCACTAACTTTGAAACTAAATACACAACTCTGAATTATTGCAGATTCATCCCTTCCCTCTATCTTCCCGTAACTCTAATACTATAGTACTGCAATATACAATGGAAACAAAACAACATCTTATTTTGCCTTGGAAGTTTATATCCCAGCAGAATCATGGAAATGTCACAAAGACATATATATATACAGTCTAAGTCAGGCCTGCACTGTTACAAAGGCCATGCATTTGGCATGAAATTGAGTCAGGATATATAAGCCACAGTGCAGAGAAGGGGGTCACTGTCTTTTCTGTACTGGACTATGAATAAATGTTTATTTAACATCTGTTAACCGAGTATGCAGATTGTTCCAATGAGTCAGGACTCCATTCAGTCATGACTTGAGCCTTAGAGGCCAAACAACACAATTAAACATACACGAGAATCATACCTCTCAACCTCTTAATGTAAGAAGTCTAGCCAAAGCCAAATATAATTCGGAGTAGGGGGTCAAAGATTGGGACATACTGGGATCATTTCAATAGCTCTGCTTGACAGAGGTCCAGTAAATTGCTCAATGGGGCAGTGTGAGTCGACACACCTTGCCTAGGCTTATAAATGCCCTTTGGCAGATAGCCTAATACCTACCTATGAACCTATTACATTTATGGTTATGCACAACCTATTATTCAATCTACTGTTGAGGTTTGTAGGGGCACTTTCATGTTATTTATGTCTGCAAAGGAATGAATGTGGTACAGGGAATGCACTTCTACATATAGATGTATGTATGTATGTATGCATATATATTAATAACAAACTCGCTGAACTCCACGAGGTGGACCAATTAGAACTGGCCCATCCAACCCTGACATGCCTGGATCCATATTTCATACCCATGGTTCCTCCACCCCACCTGAGTTCCTCATACTCACAAACCATCCATTCTCCAGTTGCTATCCCAGCCATAACACACATCCACACATTGCCCTTTCCCTAGCGTTAGGGGCCCTACACATATGTTGTCCCCACCCATGTATCATCAGGCTCCCCAAACCTTTTAGTCCTTGAACATACCTGCCCTGGCTTGTGTACTGGTCGGAAGTCCAAACAACCCGCAATTTTTGGGTAGTCCCACCAGGAACTACCCTGTAATTGTTTGTAAGGTAGACTTAGCAGGTTGACAATGTTACTCCCACTGGTAGTATCCTGCCTGTGGTTTGAGAAGCAATGATTTTCTCACTCCTGCCCAGCTTGATATGACATAAGATGACAGCACAAGATAATACAGGTGTTGCTGTTGTTTTCCTTCTCATTATTTTTGTTTGCTTTATTGTCATGACATTCATTCTTCAAATATATATATATATATATATATATATATATATATATATATATTTACATACACACGCACATGTTGTGTCTTTCGGCTTTTCCCGGTTAGTGGTCGCCACAGCGGAACTCCGGTCCGCTAATGATTGGCAGTAGATTTTTATGTGCCGACTTGCCGGGCCTGACACACAATCTTCAACGAAGGAACGCCCATTCACGCATGTCACCACACAGAAGACGCTCCAACTGAGAATTGAACAGGGCAACATCTTACTGTGAGGCGACAACGCTACCGCAGCACCACCACCGCGTACTGCACTCACATACATCTACATAATTATATACATTTCCTATACTGTTGGATGCCTGTGCTGGATGATGTGTTTGTGATCACAGCAGCTGAATGTTTATCCGCCATGGTTTAGTGGAACTCACATCAACTATAGAGTGCAGGGTCAGGGGTTTGCAACCTGGCATTGCAGATTATTTTGTTAATGCCCACAACAACAGCTGTTGGCTAAACGGTGACTAAGGCACTGTAGAACACTTTATAGGTGGGTATGCGCTTGTTTGCGTGAAGCACAGCATTACTAACCTCTGATTGCGGCGTCTTGCACTCAGTTAGCCTCTACATTGCTTCACCAGTGTGATACTCGCATACTGGCAGCCAAACAGGCTTACACCTGCTTGATCCTGCATACACACATGCAACGTTGTGCATTTTGTTCACATCTGGCAACCAGGACAGTCGGACTGTATGCTTGTCCATTGTCCAGCGGTGGCCCAGGGTGTAGAGTTCTATATTGACCCCAGCTACGTATCCCAATTAATACTGG